>NC_133326.1:591283289-591320789 GCF_042186555.1 Aquarana catesbeiana
AGCTCTATCCCCCATGAGAAGGGCGTAGCAGCCATAAAACATGTTCTACGCACAACACAAGATCTGGACCCTACATATAGTGAATTCATTACTTCACTTTTGGAACATATCCTCAGCCATAATGTATTCACCTTCAACGGCTCCCACTACCTCCAGGTGCAGGGGGTTGCGATGGGGACATGTTGTGCCCCATCGTATGCCAACCTGTACCTGGGGGAGTGGGAGGCCATGTTCCTAGGTGATGAGGGCTTGTCGATGTACACGGACCACATATTATGTTGGTACCGGTACATCGACGACCTCTTCATCGTCTGGGACGGGTCGATCGACCTCCTCAGGGAGTGTCTATTGAGGATGAACCGCAATGATTTCAACCTAAACTTCACTATGTCATTTGATAAACAGTGTATCACGTTTCTTGATGTAGAGGTCTGCAGAGGTGAGGAAGGTAGTGTCATTAGCAAACTGTATAGGAAATCAACCGCAAGCAATGCCATATTACATGCAAGCAGTTTCCACCCTAAACCCCTCCTCAACTCTATTCCATACAGCCAGTACCTGAGAGCAAAACGAAACTGCTCAGATAGTGACACCTTCAAACTGGAGGCGAATAGGCTACGCGATAGGCTATTACTAAGGGGGTATTCCCATGCGTCTTTGAAACGCTCTTTCAAAAAAGCCCTCCTGCAGCCAAGAGAGGAATTACTATATTCTCAAAAAGCCAACAAGTCTGACAAGAATGATATTGGTACTCTTAGAATCATTACCAAATTCAATAATCAACACAGACAGGTGAGGAACATTGTGACAAAGTATTGGCACATGCTACAATGCGATCCAACCTTAGGACCACTGGTCCCACAGAGACCCCTCTTTACATTTAAAAGAACCACCTCCCTGGGAGACAAAATCACAGCCAGTGAATTCAAGGCAGAGAATAATAAGATACACTGTAAATATAAGGGGACATTTATGTGTGGCAAATGTAGATACTGTAAATACATGCTTACAACTAGAAACCCGACCCTTCCAAATGGTCAATCTTTCCACCCCAAACATTTTGCCAATTGCAGGACTTTTGGGGTTGTCTACTTACTCCTGTGTGAATGTACCTGCTTTTATGTAGGAAAAACCAAGACAGAATTTTGGAAGAGGGCATATAGACATCTAGTAAGCATGGAAACTGGGGATCCGGACCTCCCACTGGGGAGACACACCCTAACAGTACATAATGGCATATGCCCAAAAATCAAATTTCTCATCTTGGATCGGGTACATCCAGAGTCAAGGGGAGGGGACTGGAACAAGACATTGCTGCAATTAGAGTCTCGATGGATATATAACCTAAGGGCTACTGAACCCCCAGGCCTAAACGAAACCATTTGGTTTAAACCCTTCCTCGAAGGCTTTTCCTCCGGCGGCAGAGAACAATAGGGAGGACCACCCCACAGACAACTATATGCTTGGGGTGACTTTAGAGACCAGCCGACTACATCTATTCCATCTATCACTGCCCTCAAACATAGGGGACCCTATTATTGGCTATGGGGCCCCCCCATATGTTTTGAGATACCCCCCCATATATCTGCTTTCCATACCCACTAATAGAAAAAAAGAAAAAAGACCCCATACCCAACATTCGTTACAGTAATCGAGCCCGACTATTACATATTGGGGCCCCCCCCTTGACCCGCATATAGGGGCAATCCTAATTATACTATGGGACATACAGTCTCTATATTATACAGTATGCCACTCTAGGTCATGTATTGTAATGTTGTTTTCTATTATGTATATTGTATGATACTCTAGGTTATTGATTTCTGGACTATATGCATATAACCTGATATCACTCTATCTGTATAACTTGCCCTCGAATTGTACTTTTAATATCTGTACATAATTACTACTTTGTCATGTTTGAAATGTTTTCCTCCATCGGGTTTCACTCCTAACCCGTATCGCACTGCCTATCGGCCCTGCTTCCCTGTGATAGCAAAAGATGTGATACTATTTTTCCCCTGTTCAGTTGCATTAATTTATGCTTTGACTTATTACTTATTAGCTTCACATTATGATCTGTGATCCGCCCGGCACGAAAAGAGCCGCCTGAGCGAAGTTTGGACTCATGGTGGCGCTGTGTGAGGTACAGAATCATCTGTCCTCCATCTTGCGACCCCAACGGACATGCGCAGTCCGTTGGGGAAGCCAGACGTGCCGGCGGGTGCAGTGGGCGTGGCCACGCCTCACGACGTCTGCGTCCGCATGCGCTGTGGATGCCTGGCGGCGCGCGCTCCACCCGGGGGGCCAGTCCTAGTGTATCCGTCCCTCCCTCACCACAATCAGCTGTTGTATCTCCTCCATCAACAGCTGATAGGTGGGGAGGGCTTTATATATTCGGCTCCAGCCCACACCAGGCGTCATCTGCTGCAGACAGGACGCTCTTGGTGCGAGGTGCTGTGACACTTGGTTAGTAACTTATCCCCTACCTATTGACATGGATCCCTATGTTGAAGTCACTGGTTGTAAACCCTGCCTGTTGCCTATCATACTATATTTGCTTCACCCGCTATCTACTATGTTCTGGGGCTTTCCCTTCTCTTATGATATGCTTGGTGATCCATCCTTCCTCATTGAAATCACTAGTCATTTATGCTATCTAGATGTCATACATCTTTCTTTTCTGCTTTCTCACCCACTATATTTTCTTTCTCTCTTTTTCCCTTTCCCCTCCCTCCTCTTGCTTTCCTCCCCCCTCTTTCTTCTTTCCCCTCCCCCTCCTTTCCGAACTGCCCCCCCCCCCCCCCTCCCCCTCTTCTACTTTCTGTTCCCTGCCTTCCTTCCTTTTCCTTTCCTTTCTCTTCCTCCCCCTCCCCCTCCTCTTCCCCCCCCCCCTTTTTCTCTTTTCCCCCCCCCCCCTTCCCCTTCCCCTCCCCCCCTCCCCAGCCCCCCCCCCCCTTTTCTCTTCCCCCCCCCCCTTCCCCTCCCCCCCTCCCCTGCCCCCCCCCCTTTTCTCTCCCCCCCCCCCCCTCCCCCCCTCCCTCTCACCAACCAGGGTTTTAATATACTTCCCATTTCTATGTTGATTCTCCAGCTTTCTGAACCACATCTGATCCATATTTACCACCAGTTACTGCCCCCCATTATTGTAGGCGGACCAGGTAGGATACAGCTTTTGGATTCTCCATGTACTACTTTAATTATCCATATGTATGCACATCCTTACATATATATATATCTTCATGATTTACAGGATACACATTTGGCCCCAGTGTGACCTCAGATCTAAACTGTCATATGCCCGCTAACCTTGGGCCTTTCTTCCTACTGGAAGGAAGAATAAAACCACCCTATATATTTATACGTCTCTACTTCCACCTTGACAGTGGCTATGTGAATACTCCTGCTATACTCCACTAAAGTTCTACACACCACGACCAGGGAGCGTGTCCGATGGGCAGTACGTCAACATATCTATGTTTCTTTTAATTCGTCCTGGAATGCACAACCTATATCCGTAGATACCAATGTAAGTGTAAACAGAGAAATGAATGTGTATGTATACAGACTCATACAACTATAGATTTTGTATTTACGTTCCTTTATTGTGCACTCATTATGTCTATGTTATACATATTATTTCCCATATAGAAAATTCTTGTTGCAAAACCCTACAATCACCCCTGAAGAAGGAGGCATAAGTAACTCCGAAACGCGTCGGGTGCACATGTATTGGTATCAACTTCTATATTTATGGAAATGCATTCCTTGTTTTTAACTTTATAACTATGTGATTCACTTGATTATTTTTTGTAACTAATAAACTGTTATCTACTTTACATACCTTTTTTTAAAATATTTTCTTTAAAAAATGTGCCTTTAAAGTCCGCTAGGGGAACTTCTTTTGTTCTAAACTCTCTCCACCCTTGTCCTCCTTTTTCCCCCTTCCTTTCCCCTCCCCCAACTTCTACTACCACCACCCTTCCCCCCCTCTCTCCCCTTCCCCCCTCTCTCCCCTTCACCCCTCTCCTTCCCCATCCATTCGCTGCCCCTTCCCCCCTCCCCCCTTTTCCTTCCCTTCCTCCTTCCTCCCTTCCTATCCATAATCCCCCCTCCCACCCCCTTCCCTTTTCTCTTTCCCCCATTCTTTTCCTTCTCTTTCCTTTTCCCCTCCTCCTTTCTCCTCTCCCCTCACCTTCCTCCCCCCCTCCGTCCTGCACCTATTTTCATGTTCTTTTCACCCCTTCTCTCCGTTCACTTCCCAAAACTTCCATAAGTTCTATATATTTATTTTTTATTATTCATCAACCAGATTCAGTTTCTACAATCCCCTGTGTCCACCGTGGGGGGGATTGTTTGGGTCTGACCCCGTCTGAGTGGGTGAGCTGATCTTCTCCTTTGAAATTATGTAATGTATTACATTGTTCTAACGACTGCTTTGCTGTATATTGTACATTGTATTAAAAATATGAATTGTTTTATAGACCAGCCCCTCCTGAAGAAGCGGTCTTCACCGCGAAACCGGTTGAGAAATTTCATGTATACCCCCCCAACAGAAACTTTACAGGGACACCCGTTAGTAATTTGTTAACTGTGGTGTATTCATATGATTGTTTTTTAATATTGTCTGTGTATTTTTGTATTATACTTATTAAAATGTATATTTTTTTTTATGATTTATCAATTGTGATCAATTATCAAGTGCCGAAATAGTCCAACCCCCAATTCTCAGGCGTGCACGTGTGAACAGGCAAGTGGCGGCAATTGCCTCCACACCTTCACCCTTCAATTCTTTCATGATGGCACCCCTATTTGTTATATACTAGTTTTGTACTTGAGGCTATACTCTTCAATTACATTATCAAGTCGAACATGGTGAGAAAAATTACCCAGCCTGTAGGCTCATTTGGAACTAGGTAGGATCAATCAAGTCAGTGTGTTGGTGAGGTTGAAGTGCAGTTAGTTTCCGTATGAGTCGGAGGGAATTATAGTTTACAGTTTAGGGGGCTTTGAGTGTTAAGAAGGGGGGTAGAGAGCAAGAGGGGCAAGTAGAGATCGGGAGCATGTTGTGTTTATAAAAAGTGAACTTGTATTCTACATGTAATAGGATTCCGAGGCGGGTGTCTAAAAGTCTTGTGAAGTGGGGATAAAAATCATTTAGGCGGGTATAGCACTGATGTATTAAGGGAGGGAAGGGGGGGAGAATGGGTGGGGTAAGGGGAGGAGGGTGAGAGGGAGGTGGAGGGGAAGGGGAGGGATATAAGGGGAAGGGTAGGTGTCTCTGGCTTCCCTTAGTTGTTAACCTTCAGATTTGAAAAGGTGGGGTAATGTTTAAATAGTAGTGTGAGTTCAATCAAGGTTAGATGATCCAGTTATGTAGGTGGGTTCATGATGTTAGAGTATTCTTGTGTCGTCTGATAATGTAACCAACAGGCCCATTTTTGGCTGAATTTTGTCGGGGTGTCTCGTGAAATGTGGATTCGTTTCTCAATTTCTGCATTGATGAGATGCATTGACAAAGATTTGTGGTATGAAGTGTATGACAAGGGCGAATGATGGAGGAGGAATTGGGCCGGGGTCAAGTCTAGGTTGTAGGAGGTAATTTGAGCTGTGATGTGACATACTTCTGACCAGTAGTGTAGTAGGGGAGGATAGGACCACCAAATGTGAAGTAAAGTACCTCTTTCTTGGTGGCATCTCCAACAGGTCTCGGGGATTTCAGGATTGAATATGTGTAGGAGAGCAGGGGTGCGGTACCACCTGGATTGGATTTTAAATCCATTTTATTGGGTGGTTACATTTATTGACCCTTTGTGTATAGTCTTAAATATGTTCTCCCAATTCTCTTCTGTGATTGTGATGGAGAGGTCATTCTCCCATTTTTTACATGCTAAATTGTCATTGGCTTTGAGATCAGCAAAGAGAAGGTTGTGTATATAAAAGATGGGATGAGTTTGGGGTGTTGTTTTAGTACAAAGGATTTCAAAGGGGGAAAGTTGTCTTGAGTAAGGGGAAGTTCTATTCAAGGACTTCAGGTAGTGGGCAATTAGTAGATATGTCCAGGGGGGGATGGGCGCTTTCTTTAGTTTAATGGCAATCTGTGCTGCAGAAAGTAGCTTACCTTGGTGGAAGAAATGGTGGGCTCTAATGTGGTCTGATGGCCAATGGTCAGTTAGAAATAAAGGATGCATGCCTGGATGGAAGTCAGGGTTCAGTTTTATTGGAGTCAAAGGGCCAGGGATGGAGGAGACGGTCGTATTTTTTACATGTCCGGTAGAAACATTGTAGTATGGTGGGACCTATTAGTGGGTGGAGGCGTAACTCTAAAGGAACGTGGCCAGATGAGATCCTCGGGAGTGTATTTAAAGATAGGTTTGCAAAGGAGGCTTCCAGAGTGACCCAATCTTTTTGGAGAGCATGGACATTCCAGTCCACTATCCAGGTTAGGTGTGAAGCAATTTGGTAGTTTCGGAGGTTTGGAAGGCCAATGCCTCCCAAGTGTTTTGGACGATTGAGTTGGATGTAGCTAATTCTGTGTGTGTGTGGTCGCTCCAGAGAAATTTGGAGCATAGTTGCCGGTATGCCTTAAAAAAGGAAGGTGGGATATGAATGGGGATCGTTTGGAGCAGATATAAGATTCTCGGTAGAACATTCATTTTCAGAATGGCCGCTCTACCGAACCAGGAGAACAAAGGTTTGTTCCAGTTTTTAAGATTAGTGGTTAGTTTGTTTAGTAGGGGAAGGTGATTCTTTGCGTAGAGGTCTGATAGTTTGGTGGGAATTTGGATACCCAAATAAGTGATCGAGTCATGTTTCCACTGGAAGGGGAAGTTTTCTTTGCATTGGTCTACTATGATTTGTGGGAGTGAGATATTAAGGGCATAAGATTTTGACAAATTAATTTTAAGATTGTAAATAGATTGGAAATGTTTACATTCAGACAGTACAATTGGTAAAGTTATCAGTGGGTTTTTAAGGAATAGCAATATGTCATCCGCGAATGCGGCGTATTTGTATTCCTTCGTGGGCGATTGAATTCCTTGTATGTCTGTGTTGGATCTCAGTTTGCGGAGGAAAGGCATGTAGTCCCATAATACTCTGTCAAATGCCTTCTCCACGTCTAGGGACAGGAAAAAGCCTTTCTGTTTTGTTTGGGTGATCAGATGATGTAGATTGATAGCTTTGATGGTGTTGTCCCTGGCTTCATGTCCAGGGATAAACCCTACTTGGTCTTGTGAGATTATGGAGGGGAGAAGTGGTAACAGCCTGTTTGCTAGAATTTTGGAGAATAACTTGATGTCCGAATTTAAAAGTGATATTGGCCTATAGTTACTTGTTTGGGTGGGATCTTTCCTGTCCTTGGGGATGACCATAATGTGGGCCTCCAACATTCCCAGATTGAGAGGGGCTGTGGGAGAGAGAGAGTTGAAGTCTTTTAGAAAGGGGGTTTGAAGGGCTTTCGAGAATGTCTTATAATATGCCGTGGATAGACCGTCCGCTCCCGGACTTTTTCCCGGTTTTAATTGTTTGATCGCTTGCTCCCATTCGGGTATGGTGATCGGGGATTCTAAAGTGTTCAGTGGGGATTTTATCTGGGGTAAACTGTTCTAGGAACGAATTGAGTTCCTTAGATCTTGCAGATGGAGATGTAGTAGGGGTTCTGATTTGTTAAGGTCATATAAAGAGGAGTAATATTTTTCAAATTTTGATGCAATGTCATTATTATTTAAGAGACTTATTCCTGTGGAAGAATGCAGTTGATGGATCGTGTTGTTAGATTTTTTCTTGCGTAATGCCTGCGCAAGTAGATGGCCACTCTTGTTTCCATGTTCGTAAAAGAGTTTTTGGGAGAGAATGTAATTTTTCTTAATGTTCTGGTTCAATTCATCTTGAATGAGTGTACGGTTTTCAATCAGTTCAGAATGTGTTTTCTGTGCTAAATTGCGCTTGTGAAGTGCTTCTAGTTTTTTAAGTTTGGTGAATAAATCTGCAAGTTTTGCTTTCTTAGCTTTCTTTATTACTGCTGTTATGGAGATCATTTTGCCACATACAACACATTTATGCACTTCCCACTGTGTTAACTTCGAAGTGTCTGGGGTATCGTTTTCGGTGAAGTAGTCAAATAGACATTTGTGAATCTCCTGTTCATTTATCCTATCTGCCAAAATAGAGGGGTCTAGTTTCCAGATATATGCATGATTACCTTTGTCAGGGAAAGTAAGGGTCATTGATACAGGGTGATGGTCAGAGAGCGTCATTGGGTCTATAGACGCAGCCTTCAGGGAAGGAAGGTCCCGTTGAGTGATGAAAAGGTAGTCAATGCATGAATATTTGTTATGTGTGGCGGAAAAATAGGTAAAGTCCTTATCATTTGGGTGAAGTGTTCTCCAGGAGTCATGAAGTGAAAGGTCTTGAAGGCATCGCTTGATTTGTCCTAGTGCCCTGTATGGTAAGTGGGATTTGCCTGAGGAAGTGTCTAGGAGAGGGTCTAATGGAACGTTGAAGTCTCCTCCAAGGATTAGTAGACCTTCTTGGAAGGAGGATAATTGTTTTGTAACTGTTCGTAGAAAGGGGACTTGGGCTGTATTGGGACAGTAGACGTTAGCTAACGTGATCGGTCTGTTCTTGAAGATACCTTTGAGAGAAATGATTCTCCCTTGTTTGTCAAGGTAAGTGTCTGTGATTTGTAAGGGAGTATTTTTGGAGAGGAGGATGGAAACTCCTTTAGATTTTGAAATAGGGGAAGTTGCATGGTAGCCATGGGGGAAAGAGCGATTATTGAGTTTCGGTATGTTTTTGGAACAGAAATGGGTTTCCTGGAGGAAAACCACGTCTGCTTTTGTGCTACGTAGGTTAGCTAAAAGTTGTGATCTCTTTTCTGGGGTGTTTAAACCCCTGGTATTGAGGGAGATAACTTTCAGTGAAGAAATAGGGGAATTTGTTTTGAGTTGAGCCATATCGATTGTTTGGCTGGGTTGGCACCACACAGAGTAGTGTAATGGAAGGGAAGTCAGAGACAAAGAAAGGGGGAGTGGGACCTGGCACCAAGGGAAAGGTGGGAGAGGAATGGACGGGGGCTGGGATTAGAAAGGGAGTGGAAAAGAACGAGGTACCGATGTGAGGGGTGTGGGAGCTCCCAGCAGAGTGAACTGGGAATAGTACCGGTTAAGAGGAATGTCCAGCAATTCCTTTCAGTGTGGTAGGGGAACCAGATTGGGTCAGCGAGAGCTACCAGAGTTCGCTGTTGGTAGGGGTAGTAGGTGTTGTTCGTCCGAAGGAGGGAGTACCGCGTCCCTGTAAGGTCATTCGGATTGTGTAAGGAAGTGATGGATAGTTTTTTATGGTCTATTTGGAAGAGGTGAGAATCTCTACGAATTCTTGTGATGGTGCAGAATTTACGAGAGGCTGTGGAGATGAATGCCTAGCTTCTTTAGGTGAGAGAATCAGGCAAATGGCTTTGGCCCTGTGTGTAGGGTAGTAAGCAATATTTTTATAGTGGTGTATGGAAGGCATCTCTAGTCAGAGAGAGGGTGCAGTCATGGGGTGGTTTGGTGAATAGTCATTAGGTCTGCATTTAAGTTCAGGGCATTGGATTTGTGGGTCAATAGTATATCAATAACATGAAACTGTAAACTTGAAATATAAAACATAAAACATGAAACAATATGACCGAAAAAGTAGTCAACTAGGCAGCTACTCTGATAGAAGCCTTAACTTAATGGCACCGGGTGTGAGAAAAGTTCATAAGTCAAAGACATAACGTATAACTAATACTGCAATTTTAGAGAGTGTCCATATTGTTTACGGTGGGGGGAGGAATACCTGTGGGTATAGTGGTGGGTTATCGTCTGGCCCTTATGTCTTAGTCTGAGGGAGACATGTTCAGCTTTGGTCCTGGAGACGGCATTAAGTATGTGTGTCTCCACAGGTTTTAGTGGGGCGGTGTATGATTTGTTGCATCTGGGAGTTTGGATTCGTACCACAATATGAGGCACTTCTAGGAATGGCAGGGGGAAACATGGACTTCTTACCTGAACATGTCTCCTTCACGACCCAGGCAGCTTTTCTATGTTTAGTGGTTAAGGCTTCTGTGAAATAAGCTTATCTAAGGTAGACAAATATAAAAGGGAGGTTAAGTCAATATACCACAATTATACACAACAGATCAGTTTTTCCTGAGAGAAGAATGATGGGAAAAGAAGGGATATGGATGGAAGACAGAGGCGAGAGGGGAGGGGGAGGGTTGGGGTTGGTATGGTACTATTTAGAAGGATCATAGGAGGTTAAAGGGGTAAAGAATAGGGAGGGGAAGGGCTTATAGGAAAGTTAGACCAGTTAGATCAGTTAAATCACTCGGCATAGATTTTAGATAGGGTTGGAGATGGGCACATTTAACATATTGTACTTAGACCAAATGGAGGGTCTGGATCAGGTAGGAACAGGTCTCTTGATGTCTTGGGTGGGTTGTCTTGTTTAACAGCCAAGGGCAATAGTCAATTTCGTGATTAGAGCGATCTTGTATTGTCCAGTAGATCCATTGTGGGGTGCAATTTCTTGACCAGTAAGCATGAGGTAGTTGTAGTCCACCAACTATCCTGTTTTCTGTTGTGGATTTTATCTGATGAGAAGATTTATGTATGTCTTGGGCTTTTAGAAAGGGCCAACAGTGTGTCATCTTTCAAGTATGTTCAGGCCACATGGTATAATTATGGAAGAGGAGAAAGAAAGATAGGTATTTCTGTGGGAGTGGTTACTTCGTTCATAGTGAGGGGGTAGCTCAGGAGTTCTTGGGATCTGACATTGCCTGATTACCCTGTAGGTATGAGGTTTACTTGTTGGTTGGGAAACGGATCAATACTGTTGCCAGCCTGGTTTATCATGGGGATGATCCGGTACTTAGGGCCTTAACAGTGAAAATGGCAGTAGTGTGGGTGGCTTCCGACAGGTATTAGAGAAGTGGAGTAAAATGAAATAAAATAAGTGGCAGTAATACTGGGGTGAGATATATAGCAAGATTACTGAGTCCCTGTATCATATATGTGAATAAAGGGCCTGCGGTGCGCTGGAAACGCTGTTGGACTACCATTCTGAGGCTCGCTCTGGTCTCTCAGTGGGGAGCGAGGAGGTAGTGGATGAGGGCGGCGTCGGCCGATACTGAAGTTGCCTGCTTCCGTAACTCCATTCATGGAGGTGGCTCGTTTGAGAGAGGAAGGGCGGAATTCGCTGTACCAATGCGGTAAAGCCACTAGTGGGATATCTAGTTGGGAACAAAAATGATCCAGATCTTCTGGAACCCTGAGGGTCGCTGTACGTCCTTGATAAGAGGCTGAGAGGCCGAAGGGGAACTTCCATCTATAGATTATGGATCTGGCTCTGAGGACATCTAGTAGTGGCCACAGTTCTCTCCTTCGCTGCAGAGTGATGTTAGACAGGTCCTGGTATATTTTTACTGCAGAGCCTTGAACGGTCAGCTGGTTGCGATTCCTAGCTGCACGGAGGATTCCTTCTTAAGACAACATAAGACAGCATACTATGTCCCTAGGGGGGTCAGTGTCTCTCCCCCTCGGGCGTAGCGCTTCTGTGGATCCACTCAAAGGCAATCGGGATGTCTGTGGGTCTTTCCAATATGTCGTTGAACACCATAGTGATCGTATGGGAGATTAGGGAGGATTCAATCAATTCCGGTATTCCCCTTACACGGAGGTTGCGGCGCCTGCTGCGGTTATCAAGGTCCTCCATGTGTCAGTTGATGTCCCTTAGATGGGCTGCATGGGATTCAGTTATCTCTTGCACCTGACATATTGATGAGTCTTGGCGCGCTTGGGCTATTTCTACCTCTTCCACTCTGAGTGTCATAGCTTGAATGTCTGATCTCATGTCAGTGATGGCCACCACAAGTGTGTTTTTTATATCTGCTGCCACACTACGGAGGTCTTCTAAATTCACAGCAGGGGACTTCCTCTCTCTGTTCTGTGTATAGGACGGCCGAGCTCCGAGCTCCGGAGCGGTGGGGGCTGACGCTCGGGGAGCGAGACTCACGTGAGGAGGCTGCGTTTGAAGACTGCATTCTGCCTGAGGGCCGCGAGCAGAAGATCTCCGGTATTTGCCGGCTTAGCTGCGTCTCCTGTCCCCGGGGGAACGGGATCTTGTAGCTGAGGCGCTGCGGGAGGTTCTCGCCATGCTGAGATTGTTTAAATTGCTGTAAAGCTAACGTTGCTGGACCTTGTGGATGGGAGCTCCAGTACTACACGTCCATCTTGGAATGGCTCCAGGCCACGCCCCCTGTTGCTCTTCTTTTGTTTATAGCAAAAAAAAAAATAAAAACCTCAGAGGTGATCAAATACCACTAAAAGAAAGCTCTATTTGTGGGGAAAAAATAATAAAAATTTCATTTGGGTACAGTGTTACATGACCGCGCAATTGTCATTCAAAGTGTGACAGTGCTGAAAGCTGAAAAATGGCCTGGGCAGGAAGGGGATGAAAGCGCACTGTATTGAGATGGTTAAACTGGCAGTAATGCACGCAAAACTACATGGTGTTAAACTGGCAGTAACACACACAGAACCATATGGCGTTAAACTGGCAGTAACGCACGCAAAACTATATGGCGTTAAACTGGCAGTAACACACGCAAAACTATATGGCATTACACTGGCAGTAACACACACAGAAGTAAATGGTGTTAAACTGGCAGTAACGCACGCAAAACTTTATGCATTAAACTGACAGTAACACACACAGAACTATATGGCGTTAAACTGGCAGTAACACACATAGAACTATATGGTGTTAAACTGGCAGTAACGCACCCAAAACTATATGGCGTTAAACTGGCAGTAACACACACAAAACGATATGGCATTAAACTGGCAGCAACGCACACAGAAGTATATGGCGTTAAACTGGCAGTAAGGCATGCAAAATGATATGGCGTTAAACTGGCAGTAACGTGCACAGAACTATATGGTGTTTAACTGGCAGTAACGCACGCAAAATGATATGGCATTAAACTGGAAGTAACACACACAAAACGATATGGCATTAAACTGGCAGTAACACACGCAAAATGATATGGCATTAAACTAGAAGTAACACACACAAAACGATATGGCATTAAACTGGCAGTAACGCACACAGAAGTAAATGGCATTAAACTGGCAGTAACGCACACAGAAGTAAATGGTGTTAAACTGGCAGTAACACACACAGAACTATATGGCGTTAAACTGGCAGTAACACACTCAAAGCTAGCTGGCATTAAACTGGAAGTAACAAACACAAAACAATATGGCATTAAACTGGCAGTAACACACACAGAAGTAAATGACATTAAACTGGCAGTAACACACACAGAAATATATGGCATTAAACTGGCAGTAATGCATAGAAAATGATATGGTGTTAAACTGGCAGCAACGCACGCAAAACAATATGGCATTAAACTGGCAGTAACGCACACAGAAGTAAATGGTGTTAAACTGGCAGTAATGCACATAGAACTATATGGCGTTAAACTGACAGTAACGCACACAAAACGACATGGCATTAAATTGGCAGTAATGCACGCAAAACGATATGGCGTTAAACTGGCAGTAACACACACACAAAACTATATGGTGTTAAATTGGCAGTAATGCACGCAAAACTATATGGCGTTCTACTGGCAGTAACACGCACAGAACTATGTGGCGTTAAACTGGCAGTAATGCACGCAGAACTATATGGCGTTAAACTGGCAGTAACACACACAAAAGTAAATGGCATTAAACTGGCAGTAACACTCACAGATGTAAATGGCATTAAACTGGCAGTAAAGCACACAGAACTATATGGCATTAAACTGGCAGTAATGCAAGCAAAACGATATGGCGTTAAACTGGCAGTAATGCAAGCAAAACGATATGGCGTTAAACTGGCAGTAATGCAAGCAAAACAATATGGTGTTAAACTGGCAGTAAAGCACGCAAAATGATATGGCGTTAAACTGGCAGTAACGCAAGCAAAACTATATGGTGTTAAACTAGCAGTAATGCACACAGAAGTAAATGGCGTTAAACTGGCAGTAACGCACAAAACTATATTGCATTAAACTGGCATTAATGCAAACAGAACTATGTGGCGTTAAACTGGCAGTAACGCATGCAAAACTATATGGCATTAAACTGGCAGTAACGCGCACAGAACTATATGGAGTTAAACTGGCAGTAATGCATTCAAAACTAGCTGGAATTAAACTGGAAGTAACACATACAAAACAATATGGCATTAAACTGGCAGTAACACACACAGAAGTAAATTGCATTAAACTGGCAGTAACACAAATAGAAATATATGGCATTAAACTGGCAGTAACACACAGAAAATGATATGGAGTTAAACTGGCAGCAACACACGCAAAACAATATGGCATTAAACTGGCAGTAACGCACACAAAACTATATGGCATTAAGCTGGCAGTAACACACACACAAAACTGTATGGTGTTAAACTGGCAGTAACGCACGCAAAACTATATGGCGTTCTACTGGCAGTAATACGCACAGAACTATATGGCGTTCTACTGGCAGTAATGCACGCAAAACTATATGGCGTTAAACTGGAAGTAACACACACAAAACGATATGGCGTTAAACTGGAAGTAACGCACACAAAAGTAAATGGCATTAAACTGGCAGTAACACATACAAATGTAAATGGTGTTAAACTGGCAGTAAAGCACACAGAACTATATGGCGTTAAACTGGCAGTAACATGCACAAAACGATATGGCGTAAAACTGTCAGTAACTCACACAAAACGATATGGCATTAAACTGGCAGTGATGCACACAAAACTGTATGGTGTTAAACTGGCAGTAACGCACACAAAATGATATGGCGTTAAACTGGCAGTAACGCAAGCAAAACTATATGGTGTTAAACTAGCAGTAATGCACACAGAAGTAAATGGCGTTAAACTGGCAGTAACGCACAAAACTATATTGCGTTAAACTGGCAGTAATGCAAACAGAACTATGTGGCGTTAAACTGGCAGTAACGCATGCAAAACTATATGGCGTTAAACTGGCAGTAACGCACACAGAACTATATGGAGTTAAACTGGCAGTAATGCACTCAAAACTAGCTGGCATTAAACTGGAAGTAACACACACAAAACAATATGGCATTAAACTGGCAGTAACACACACAAAAGTAAATGGCATTAAACTGGTAGTAACACAAATAGAAATATATGGCATTAAACTGGCAGTAACACATAGAAAATGATATGGAGTTAAACTGGCAGCAACGCACGCAAAACAATATGGCATTAAACTGGCAGTAACGCACACAAAACTATATGGCATTAAACTGGCAGTAGCACACACACAAAACTGTATGGTGTTAAACTGGCAGTAACGCACGTAAAACTATATGGCGTTCTACTGGCAGTAATACGCACAGAACTATATGGCATTCTACTGGCAGTAATGCACGCAAAACTATATGGCGTTAAACTGGAAGTAACACACACAAAACGATATGGCGTTAAACTGGCAGTAACGCACACAAAAGTAAATGGCATTAAACTGACAGTAACACATACAGATGTAAATGGTGTTAAACTGGCAGTAAAGCACACAGAACTATATGGCGTTAAACTGGCAGTAACCCGCACAAAACAATATGGCGTAAAACTGGCAGTAACTCACACAGAACTATATGGAGTTAAACTGGCAGTAATGCACTCAAAACTAGCTGGAATTAAACTGGAAGTAACACATACAAAACAATATGGCATTAAACTGGCAGTAACACACACAGAAGTAAACTGCATTAAACTGGCAGTAACACAAATAGAAATATATGGCATTAAACTGGCAGTAACACATAGAAAATGATATGGAGTTAAACTGGCAGCAACACACGCAAAACAATATGGCATTAAACTGGCAGTAACGCACACAAAACTATATGGCATTAAGCTGGCAGTAACACACACACAAAACTGTATGGTGTTAAACTGGCAGTAACGCACGCAAAACTATATGGCGTTCTACTGGCAGTAATATGCACAGAACTATATGGCGTTCTACTGGCAGTAATGCACGCAAAACTATATGGCGTTAAACTGGAAGTAACACACACAAAACGATATGGCGTTAAACTGGAAGTAACACACACAAAACGATATGGCGTTAAACTGGAAGTAACGCACACAAAAGTAAATGGCATTAAACTGGCAGTAACACATACAAATGTAAATGGTGTTAAACTGGCAGTAAAGCACACAGAACTATATGGCGTTAAACTGGCAGTAACATGCACAAAACGATATGGCGTAAAACTGTCAGTAACTCACACAAAACGATATGGCATTAAACTGGCAGTGATGCACACAAAACTGTATGGTGTTAAACTGGCAGTAACGCACACAAAATGATATGGCGTTAAACTGGCAGTAACGCAAGCAAAACTATATGGTGTTAAACTAGCAGTAATGCACACAGAAGTAAATGGTGTTAAACTGGCAGTAACGCACAAAACTATATTGCGTTAAACTGGCAGTAATGCAAACAGAACTATGTGGCGTTAAACTGGCAGTAACGCATGCAAAACTATATGGCGTTAAACTGGCAGTAACGCACACAGAACTATATGGAGTTAAACTGGCAGTAATGCACTCAAAACTAGCTGGCATTAAACTGGAAGTAACACACACAAAACAATATGGCATTAAACTGGCAGTAACACACACAAAAGTAAATGGCATTAAACTGGCAGTAACACAAATAGAAATATATGGCATTAAACTGGCAGTAACACATAGAAAATGATATGGAGTTAAACTGGCAGCAATGCACGCAAAACAATATGGCGTTAAACTGACAGTAACGCACACAAAACTATATGGCATTAAACTGGCAGTAGCACACACACAAAACTGTATGGTGTTAAACTGGCAGTAACGCACGTAAAACTATATGGCATTCTACTGGCAGTAATACGCACAGAACTATATGGCGTTCTACTGGCAGTAATGCACGCAAAACTATATGGCGTTAAACTGGAAGTAACACACACAAAACGATATGGCATTAAACTGGCAGTAACGCACACAAAAGTAAATGGCATTAAACTGACAGTAACACATACAGATGTAAATGGTGTTAAACTGGCAGTAAAGCACACAGAACTATATGGTGTTAAACTGGCAGTAACCCGCACAAAACAATATGGCGTAAAACTGGCAGTAACTCACACAAAACGATATGGCAATAAACTGGCAGTGATGCACACAAAACGATATGGTGTTAAACTGGCAGTAATGCACACAAAATGATATGGCGTTAAACTGGCAGTAACGCAAGCAAAACTATATGGTGTTAAACTGGCAGTAATGCACACAGAAGTAAATTACGTTAAATTGGCAATAACGCACAAAACTATATGGCGTTAAACTGGCAGTAATGCAAACAGAAGTAAATTACATTAAACTGGCAGTAATGCACGCAAAACTATATGGCGTTAAACTGGCAGTAATGCACACAGAACTATATGGCGTTAAACTGGCAGTAACGCACACAGAACGGTATGGCGTTAATCTGGCAGTAATACACACAGAACTATATGGCGTTAAACTGGCAGTAACCCACACAAAACTATATGGTGTTAAACTGGCAGTAATGCACACAGAACAATATGGCGTTAAACTGGCAGTAATGCATGCAAAATTATATGGCGTTAAACTGGCAGTAACACACACAAACCTATATGGCGTTAAACTGGCAGTAACACACACACAATACTATATGGTGGTAAACTGGCAGTAACACATGCAAAACTATATGGTGTTCTACTGGCAGTAACACACACAGAAATAAATGGCGTTATACTGGCAGTAACGCAGCAAAACTATATGGCATTGAACTGGCAGTAACTTACACAAAATGATATGGCATTAAACTGGCAGTAATGCACACAGTACTATATGGCATTAAACTGGCAGTAACGCACACAAAACGATATGGCATTAAACTGGCAGTAACGCACACAAAACGATATGGCATTTAACTGGCAGTAACGCACACAGAAGTAAATGGCGTTAAAGCGGCAGTAACGCACACAAAACTATATGGCATTAAACTGGCAGTAATTTTGCTATACAGTGCTAAGCCCACTTACTGCGCCAAAGTACCCCATGATTAGTGGGTCCTACACTATGCATAGATTTGGGAGATCCTCATGGGGTACTTTGTCGCAGTAAGTGGGCTTAGCACCATATAGCAATATGGTGTGACCAAATCCCCATATTTTTGAAAATGTTTTTTTGAGAATGTTTAGGTGTTTTTAAACTAGCCTTGCTGGAGGTGAATGTCTTTTTGCATGTGTGCGCTGTAATATTTTTCTTCTATTGTATGGTCTTGTGGCTGCACCAGCTTTAATGAGAAGGTGTGCCCCCCAAATATTTTGTTTGTGTATTGTATGGATTCTGACCAAATCCTTTTGGGATAGGAGCACCCTGCTCCCTCATTAAGTACCTCTCATTAGTGTCCACTTGTGTCATAGGTGGAGACCTCAATATTCTCTCATTTAGAAGAGTGTATTGCTCTCATGGTTCAGAGAAGCAGGATCTCCCAAATCTATGGATAGTGTAGGACCCACTAACCATGGGGTACTTTGGAGCAGTAAGTGGGCTTAGCACCATATAGCAATATGATGTGACCAAATCCCCATATTTTTGAAAATGTTTTTTCGAGAATGTTTAGGTGTTTTTAAACTAGCCTTGCTGGAGGTGAATGTCTTTTTGCATGTGTGCGCTGTAATGTTTTTCTTCTATTGTATTGTCTTTTGGCTGCAGCAGCTTTAATGAGAAGGTGTGCCCCCCAAATATTTTGTTTGGGTAATGCAAACAGAACTATATGGCGTTAAACTGGCAGTAACGCATGCAAAACTATATGGCTTTAAACTGGCAGTAATGCACACAGAAGTAAATGGCGTTAAACTGGTAGTAACGCACAAAACTACATGGCGTTAAACTGGCAGCAATGCAAACCGAACTATATGGCGTTAAACTGGCAGTAATGCACGCAAAACTATATGGCGTTAAACTGGCAGTAACGCACGCAAAACTATATGGCGTTAAACTGGCAGTAACGCACGCAAAACGATATGGCATTAAACTGGCAGTAATACACACAAAACGATATGGCGTTAAACTGGCAGTAACGCACACATAAGCAAATGGCGTTAAACTGGCAGTAACGCACACAGAAGTAAATGGCGTTAAACTGGCAGTAACACAATCAAATAGACAGTGTTCAACCATCACTACACTGACGCTATCTGAACTGTCCCTACTCTAGCTGCACACTGTGCAAAACTGAATAATGGTCCTCCTCACTACATTCACACTAAACTGAAACTAAACTTATATTCTACACCGACAATTGAAGCAAAATAACACAATATAGCACACTAACTAATAGCACTGAACAGAGTCCTGTTCTATCTCTCTCCACGCCAAAATCACACTGAAAATGGCTGCCATCGAAAGAATAATTTTATACTGTGGGGCGGGAATGAGCCATGATTGGATAAAGTCATGATGACTGTGTTCAATCATGACTCTAATGCCCCGTACACACGGTCGGACTTTGTTCGGACATTACGACAACGAAATCCTAGGATTTTTTCCGACGGATGTTGGCTCAAACTTGTCTTGCATACACACGGTCACACAAAGTTGTTGGAAAATCCGATCGTTCTAAACGCGGTGACGTAAAACACGTACGTCGGGACTATAAATGGGGCAGTGGCCAATTGCTTTAATCTCTTTATTTAATCTGAGCATGCGTGGCACTTTGTCCGTCGGATTTGTGTACACACGATCGGAATTTCCGACAACGCATTTTGTTGTCGGAAAATTTTATATCCTGCTCTCAAACTTTGTGTGTCGGAAAATCCGATGGAAAATGTGTGATGGAGCCTACACACGGTCAGAATTTCCGACAACAAGGTTCTATCACACATTTTCCATCGGAAAATCCGACTGTGTGTACGGGGCATTACAGTGCTCTGTGTCCTGATTGGCTGGAGCTTTCACTGCTTCAACCAATCAGGGCTTGCAATGCACTGTTCAGTGGCGCAATGCATTGTGGTCAGTTCGGAGGGCCGAACAAATGGTCGAATGACCCGTTTGTTTGGCTGTTCACCAAACGACCGAACAACAAAAGTTCGGCCCAAACTTATGCTCGGGCCAAACCGTTCGACCATCCCTAGTGGTTACCAAAGGTAACAAAGATTTCTCTAGCAGCCTGTCATTAAGTATGTACATGTGGCGTGTAAGATCTTGAAGTGAGGGAGATGTTGTTAGGACTCCTTCTACAGCAATCCGTCTCCAAAAGCTATAGGAGCAGATCTGAACCACCAGGGCCCCCATTCTGTACACAGGTACGGAACAAAAAACGTTAAGTGAAGTGAAGTGCATGCATGGAATCTGCACTAGGTGCATGGCAGGACCTCATGCCATTACTGGGAGTGAGGTAACAGGGATATGCTGGACAGATGGAGAAGGCATTGGCTCTGCCTGTCCCTCTAACATGCACAGTTGACCGTGTTGGTGTATATAACATCAAGAGAGTTTATTAGAGTTTATTCATGTCTGTCATCTACCGGGTCATGAACGTGGCTGAGGTAAAGGTACCCCATGTGTATGGCAGTGACCCTGTGCACAGTGCCTAGTGTAGCCCAGAATAACCCACCACAGGGTAGACCTCTCATGTGACCCTTGCTTGGCACCCAGTGAAGAGGGGAACATGGAGGGAGTGTCAACTGCCTGCCCTACAAACACAACCGCCCAGAAACTTTACTCCTTGGCTTACCTCAGGCTCAAAAATAAATTTTTTATCATGTGATCAGCCGTGTCCAATCACAGTTGATCACAGCTTAACTAAGAAGTGTCGGTTATTGACATTTCTCTATTCACGCTGACAGAATATGAGTAGAGGAGAGCCAATAAGTGGTTCTCCTGACAGGGGGGATCTGCACTGATAATCAGTACAGTGATTATCAGTGCAGCCCCATCAACGATGCCTGCAGTGCCCACCAGTGATGCCCATCAGTGATGTCCACTGGTGATGCCCATCAGTGATGTTAATCAGTACCCATTAGTTATGCCAATCAGTGTTCATCAGTGACGACTTTCAGTGCCCATCAGTGATGCCTGTCAGTGCCTCCTCATCAGTGCCACCTATCACTGCTGTCTATCAGTGCCCATCAGTGCCACCCATCAGTGCCCATCATTGCCCATCAGTGCCGCCTAACAGTGCCCAGCAGTGCCACCTATCAGTGCCCATCAGTGCTGCATATTAGTGCCTCCTTATCAGTGTCCATTAGTGCCGCCTTATCAGTACCCCTCAGTGCAGCCTCATCAGTGCACATCAGTGAAGGAGAAAACTTTCTTATTTACAAAATTTTAATACAGAAATAATGAAAAAAAATCTGGCTTTTTAAATTTGTTTAGCAAAAAAATAAAAAACAGTGGTGATTAAATACCACCAAGAGAAAGCTCTATCTGTCTCAAAAAAATGGTAATAATTTCGTTTGGGTACAGCATTGCATGACTGCACAATTGTCATTCAACAGCTCTGAAAGCTACAAATTGGCCTGGGCAGGAAGGGGGTGAAAGTGCCCAGTATTGAAGTGGTTAAACATTACTTCTAAACTAAACAACCCTTGCTAACATTGGATCATCCTATGAAATTAGAATACATACAGTATGTGCACAAGGTCATTCCCAAACTAAATTTACCTTTCCTTATACAAACTTCTACAGTACAGTGCCTTGAAAAAGTATTCATGTCCCTTGAAATTTTCCACATTTTGTCATGTTACAACCAAAAACTTATATGTATTTTACATAGTTACAAAGTTAGTCAGGTTGAAAAAAGACACAAGTCCATCTAGTTCAATCAAAAAAAAAAAAAATACAATCCCATATACACAATCCTTTACCCACAGTTCCAGAGTTCCTCCCATCCAGAGGAAGGCGAAAAACCCCAGCAAAGCATGCTCTAATTTGCTGCAGCAGGGGAAAAAATCCTTCCTGAATCCCCGAGAGGCAATCGGATTTTCCCTGGATCAATTTTACCTAAAAAATCCAGGCCTTTATTAAAGCAATCTACTGAGCTTGCCAGAACCACCGCTCTTAACCACAGCTCTTACTGTGAAGAAACCTTTCTGTATTTGGATATGAAATCTTTTTTCCTCTAGACGTAAAGAGTGTCCCCTTGTCCTCTGTGATGACCTTAAAGTGAATAACTCAACACCAAGTTCCCTATATGGAGCACTTATGTATTTGTACATGTTGATCATACCCCCCGTCTTAATCTCCTCTGCTCAAAAGGGAATAGATCCAGTTCCTCTATTCTTCCTGAGCTCCTCCATGCCTCCCTTCTTTGTTGAGCTCCTCCATGCCTCTCATCAGTTTGGTTGCCCTTCTCTGCACTTTCTCCAGTTCCCCAATATCCTTTTAGAGAACTGGTGCCCAAAACTGAACTGCATATTCCAGATGAGGTCTTACTAATGAATTGTACAGGGGCAAAATGATATCTCTTTTTGGAGTCCATACCTCTCTTAATACAAGAAAGGACTTTGCTCACTTTGGAAACCGCAGCTTTGCATTGCATGCTATTATAGAGCCTATGATCTACCAAAACCCGCAGATCCTTCTCCACTATGGATTCCCCCAGTTGTAATCCCCCTAGTATATACGATGCATGCTTAGCCCCCAAGTGCAAAACTTTACATTTATCAACATTAACTACTTCAGATCTGCGCTATAGCCGAATGATGGCTACAGTGCGGATCTACATTGCCGGGAATACGTCTATTGATGTCCTCCCCTTTTCTTACTTCCCGTGTGCTCTTGTGAGTGCGCATCAGGGAAAATCTTTGTTGGCCGTGTCCCTTGGACACAGCCAATCACAGATCACTGTAAATGGCCAATCACAGCAGCCGTTTACAGCGTGATTAGCGTGGCCAATGAGAGATGATCATAAACATACAGTATCTCACAAAAGTGAGTACACCCATCACATTTTTGTAAATATTTTATTATATCTTTTTATGTGACAACACTGAAGAAATTATACTGTGCTACTCCCCTCAAAATAACTCAACACACAGCCATTAATGTCTAAACAGCTGGCAACAAAAGTGAGTACACCCCTAAGTGAAAATGTTCAAATTGGGCCCAATTTGTCATTTTCCCTCCCGGTGTGATGCGACTCGTACTTGTTACAAGGTCTCAGGTGTGAATGGGGAACAGGTGTGTTAAATTTGGTGTTATCGCTCTCACTCTCTCATACTGGTCACTGGAAGTTCAACATGGCACCTCATGGCAAAGAACTCTCTGAGGATCTGAAAAAAAGAATTGTTGGTCTACATAAAGATGGCCTAGGCTATAAGAAGATTTCCAAGACCTTGAAACTGCGCTGCGGCACAGTGGCCAAGACCATACAACAGTTTAACAGGACAGGTTCCACTCAGAACAGGCCTCGCCATGGTCGAACAAAGAAGTTGAGTGCATACGCTCAGCATAATATCCAGAGGTTGTCTTTGGGAAATAGACGTATGAGTGCTGCCAGCATTGCTGCAAATCTTTTTTTTTTTTAGAGCTGGTTCCAGAAGGTTGAACAGCTTCTTAGTCTCCATCTTAAACACATCGGCCACTAGCATCGGATTTTCTCCACGTCAGACCACACAGATTCTTTGGATGACCACTGTGGATGGAATGTGAGGCAATAGCTTTTTTTGCTAGATAGCAATGCCAGCAGAGTTTCAATTGCCACTAGTAGATGAATATACACCCTACACTGTCCCCATATGTGATTGAATAACTCCATGTTGAACAGCATTACCAAGCCATATCTTCATATTTTTGAAGGACTTTGCTGATGGAGTAACTGTAGGGTCCTCTGTCTCTGGTTTGTGGCCGAAGTTAACCACTCTCCTTCCTTTTCCAATTAAGACTTCATCCTTAACACTGGTTGTTGGATTGCTTTCCCACGACACTTGCCACACCATTCTCTGCAGGCTCCTCATAGGTGTCTTTATGACCCATCTCTATTCGGGAGTTCGCTTGCATGCATCTAAGCAGCTACAGTGTTAACTGAGTTACCTGAGTTCCAGCACCTGAATAAAGCCGTGATCGTGTGGAGCTTCTTTGGCTGTTCTTGAAGCGTTCTTTGACTCCTGTCATGGGAGTCACCACAATCTGGTGAGTAGGCTGTGTGGCCGGTGATGGTGGTGGATTACTGTTGTCTGATGCCTTGCTAAACCCCAGGAGGATTTATCATTGTTTGAACACTTTTTTGAATATAATTTTTGAATTCATTTTGAATTTGAACTGTTGCTCTCACTTGCTTTTGTCTTTGATTTTTCAATTTTTTTATGTCGATTATCTGCTGATTTCACTTCGGTGATAATTATTTATGAGTATCACTACTGACATTATATATATATATATATATATATATATATATATTTATATACACATTTATTTTGTTTACATTAGAGTGTGTCATCTGCACTTGCACTTCACAGGGAGCGCAGTTTGTAATTAATTTGTTAATTATTGTTTTTCATACCAAACACTTTCCACAGCTGACAAGAGCAATGAGGAGCTCTCTTTTTCAGATTCCCTTTTAAATTCGGATTCTGAGTTTGACGTAAATTATGAGCCAGTCCTCAGTAGTGGAACAGTGACAGACTCAGAGGAGTAAGATATTCTGCCCGCCAAACAAAGGTGTTCTGGTGAGGAGGTAGTGGCATCTACCAGCACCATAGTGGCATCCACCAGCACCGCAGTGCCATCCACCAGCACCGCAGTACCTCAGCAAGAAAGGCCAAGTACCAGTGGGGTTTCACCTCAGCCCCAAAGGGTTAGGACCCATGCCAGCCTTCCCTATGCCCTTCAGAACCCCTTGTTTCTTCCTCCTAATTCAGGGGAAGCTAACGTTCCCCTTTCACTGCCCAGCCAGGAGTCCAGGCGGACATGGGGAATTTTTCCCCAATCAATTTTTTAATTACATTTTTACGGAGGACATGTTAGCGTCAGTTGTGGCCCAGTGCAACCTGTATGCACAGCAATTTATTTGGGAAAATCCAACATCCTATTATGCCCGTCCCTATGAGTGGAGAGACCTAACAGTGGAGAAGTTGAAGGTTTTTTTGGGCCTCACATTTAATATGGGACTCACTAAAAAATAAGAATTGCGTTCCTATTGATCAACCCACCCCATCCACCACGTGCCGATCTTCTCCGCGGTAATGCCCAGAACCAGATATCCGATTATCATGAGGTTCCTACATTTCAGTGATAATACACAGTACCCTCCCCGAAATGACCCAAATTATGACCGGCTTTACAAAATTCGGCCAATACTAAATTATTTTTCACACATATGTGTGGATGAATCCCTTGTTAAATTTAGCGGCAGGCTTAACATTAAGCAATTTATCCCCAGCAAAAGGGCCCACTATGGGATGAAGGTGTACAAATTATGTGACCGAGCCACAGGGTACATGCCTTCATAGTGTATGGAGGGAAGGACACCCAGCTGCAGCCCCCTAATTGCCTGGACTACTTGGGATCCAGCGGGAAAGTTGTTTGGGACCTCATATACCCCCTACTCGACAAAGGATACCACTTGTACGTAGACAACTTCTACACAAGTCTGCCCCTGTTCCACAACCTTCACCAGAAGAAGACGCCAGCATGTGGCACCATAAGAGAGAACCTCAAAGACTTGTCAATATGAAGTTGAGAAGAGGAGAGACGGCAAGTCTGTGAAACAAGGTGATTCCATTGTCCCGGTGCTCAAGGGCCTTCAAAAGTGTAATAGGTGGTTGAGAAATGAAATGAGTAATTTATGCTCCTAGAACGCCTGAAGGTGCTACTTCAATGTTAGGCCTCTGTATGCGGCCAGACTATGTAAAAGTCTCACACATGTGGTATCATTATACTCAGGAGGAGTAGCAGAATGTATTTTGGGGTGTTATTTTTGCTAAGTAAATGCTATGTGTTGGAAATATCTTATAAATGGACAACTTTGTGTAAAAAAAAATGCGTTTTTATTTTTTTTCCCACATTTTCCAAAAACTTCTGGGAAAAAATGAACCGTTGAAAAGACTCATTATTCCTCATAGATTATACGATGGGGTGTTAGCTTTCCAAAATGGCGTCATTTTGTGGGCGTTTCCTTTGTCCTGGTGCTCTAGGGCCTTCAAAAGTGTAATAGGTAGTCAACAAGTTAGATGTGTAATTGTCACTGGGGACGGAAAGTATTCAGACCCCCTTAAATTGTTCACTCTTTGCTATATTGCAGCCATTTGCTAAAATCATCTAAGTTCATTTTTTCCTCATTAATGTACACACAGCACCCCATATTGACAGAAAAACACAGAACTGTTGACATTTTTTCAGATTTATTAAAGAAGAAAAACTAAAATATCACATGGTCCTAAGTATTCAGACCCTTTGCTGTGACACTCATATATTTAACTCTGCGCTGTCCATTTCTTTTGATCATCCTTGAGATGGTTCTACACCTTCATTTGAGTCCAACTTTGATTATACTGATTGGACTTGATTAGGAAAGCTACACCCCTGTCTATATAAGACCTTACAGCTCACAGTGCATGTCAGAGCAAATGAGAATCATGAGGTCAAAGGAACTGCCTGAAGAGCTCAGAGACAGAATTGTGGCAAGGCACAGATCTGGCCAAGGTTACAAAAAAAATCTGCTGCACTTAAGGTTCCTAAGAGCATAGTGGCCTCCATAATCCTTAAATGGAAGATGTTTGGGACGATCATAACCCTTCCTAGAGCTGGCCGTCCGGCCAAACTGAGCTATCAGAGGAGAAGAGCCTTGGTGAGAGAGGTAAAGAAGAACCCAAAGATCACTGTGGCTGAGCTCCAGAGATGCATTTGGAAGATGGGAGAAAGTTGTAGAAAGTCAACCATCACTGTAGTACTCCACCAGTCGGGGCTTTATGGCAGAGTGGCCCGACGGAAGCCTCTCCTCAGTGCAAGACACATGAAAGCCTGCATGGAGTTTGCTAAAAACCACCTGAAGGACTCCAAGATGGTGAGAAATAAGATTCATTGGTCTGATGAGACCAAGATAGGACTTTTTGGCCTTAATTCTAAGCGGTATGTGTGGAGAAAACCAGGCACTGCTCATCACCTATCCAATACAGTCCCAACAGTGAAGCATGGTGGTGGAGTGCTCAGGACCTCAGACTGGGGCAAAGGTTTACCTTCCAACAAGACAATGACCCTAAGCACACAGCTAAAATAATGAAGGAGTGGCTTCACAACAGTTCCGTGACTGTTCTTGAATGGCCCAGCCAGAGCCCTGACTTAAACCCAATTGAGCATCTCTGGAGAGACCTAAAAATGGCTGTCCACCAACGTTTACCATCCAACCTGACAGAACCGGAGAGGATCTGCAAGGAGGAATGGCAGAGGATCCTCAAATCCAGGTGTGAAAAACTTGTTGCATCTTTCCCAAAAAGACTCATGGCTGTATTAGATCAAAAGGGCGCTTCTACTAAATACTGAGCAAAGGGTCTGAATACTTAGAACCATGTGATATTTCAGTTTTTCTTTTTAATAAATCTGCAAAAATGTCAACAATTCTGTGTTTTTCTGTCAATATGGGGTGCTGTGTGTACATTAATGAGGAAAAAAAATGAACTTAAATGATTTTAGCAAATGGCTGCACTATAACAAAGAGTGAAAAATGTAAGGGGGTCTGAATACTTTCCGTCCCCATTGTATGCTCCTTGAACACCTGATGGTGCTCCCTGCATGTTGGGCCTCTGTATGCGGCCAGGTAGTGAAAAAGTCCCACACATGTGGTATCGTAATACTCAGGAGGAGTAGCAGAATGTATTTTGGGGTGTCATTTGTGGTATGCACATTCCATGTGAGATAAATAAGCTATTACAATGACAATATTGTGAAAAAAAATAAAAATAAAATAAAATCTTAATTTTGCAAAGAAATGTGGGAAAAAATGACAACTTCAAATAACTCACCATGCCTCTTACTAAATACCCTAAAAGGTCTACTTTCCAAAAAGGGGTCATTTGGGGAGCATTTTTACTTTCCTGGCTTGTTAGGGTCTCAAGAAATGTGATAGGCCATTTGCATCATAGCTTGTAGACTCTACAACTTTCACACAGACCACATAATATCCACTAATTTGGGTTATTTTTACCTAAGATATGTAGCAGTATAAATTTTGGCAAACATTTATGAAGAAAAATTGCTCATTTGCAAAATGTTATCACAGAAACGAAGTAAAATGCATTTTTTTTCTACATTTTTGGTCTTTTTTCATTTATAGCGCAAAAAAAAAAAAAAGAGGTGATCTAATACCACCAAATGAAAACTCTATTTGTATGAAAAAAGGACAAAAATCATTTGGGTACAGTGTTGCATGACTGAGTAATTGCCATTCAAAGTGTAAGAGCACTGAAAGCTGAAAATTGGTCTGGGCGGGGGAGGGGTTTAAGTGCCCAGTAAGCAAGTGGTTAAACCTCATTTGCCACTTAGTTGCCCAATTTGACAGTGCATTACGGTCGGCTTATAAATTGGAGACATCCTGTAAGGACGTTATTCCACTGCATAGCTTAATGTCATCTGCAAAGACAGAAATGTTACTATTAATCCTTGACCCTATATCATTTATAAAGATATTAAAAAGTATTTTATTGGGATTTTTTTATGTGATAGACCAACACTTCACATAATTGTGAAGTGGAAGGAAAATGATAAATGGTTTTCATTTTTTTTTTACAATAAATATCTGAAAAGTGTGGCGTGCATTTGTATTCAGCCCCCTTTACTCTGATACCCCTAACTAAAATCTAGTGAAACCAATTGCCTTCAGAAGTCACCTAATTCGTAGTAAATAGAATCCACCCGTGTGTGATTTAATCTCAGTATAAATACAGCTGTTCTGTAAAGTCCTCAGAGGTTTGTTAGAGAACCTTAGTGAACAAACAGCATTGTGAAGGCCAAGGAACACACATACAGGTCAGGGATAGAGTTGTGGAGAAGTTTAAAGCAGGTTTAAGTTATAAAAAATTATATCCTAAGCTTTGAACAACTCATGGAACACTGTTCAATCTATAATGCGAAAATGGAAAGTGTATGGCACAACTGCGAGACCTACCAAGACATGGCAGTCCACCAAAACCGACATTCTGGGCAAGGAGAGCATTAATCAGTGAAGCAGCCAAGAGTCCCATGGTAACACTGGAGGAGCTGCAGAGATCCACAGCTCAGGTGGGAGAATCTGTCCACAGGACAACTATTAGTCGTGCACTCCACAAATCTGGCCTTTATGGAAGAGTGGCAAGAAGAAAGCCATTGTTGAAAGAAAGCCATGTGACGTCCTGTTTGCAGTTTGTGAGAAGCCATGTGGGGGACACAGCAAACATGTGGAAGAAGGTCAGATGAGACCAAAATTGAACTGTTTGGCCTAAAAGCAAAACGCTATGTGTGGAGGAAAACTTACACTGCACATCACCCTGAACACACCATCCCGATCGTGAAACATGATGGTGGCAGCATCAAGTTGTAGGGATGCTCTTCTTCAGTTGGGACAGGGAAGCTGGTCAGAGTTGATGGGAAGATGGATGGAGCCAAATACAGGGCAATCTTAGAAGAATATGCCGCGTACACACGACCGGTTTTGCTGTCGGAATAAACTCCGAAGGCTTCTCCGATGAAACTCTGACGGAATTCCGCTCAAGCATTCTTGCCTACACATGGTCACACTAAAGTCCGGCCCTCCAGAACACGGTGACGTACAACACGTACGACGGGACTAGAAAAAGGAAGTGCAATAGCGATCGCGTCACCCTTTGGGCTCCTTCTGCTAATCTCGTGTTTATCTCGTGTTAGTAGAAGTTTGATGAGAGACGATTTGCGCTTTTCAGCTTTCGTGCTCTTCAGTAGGTTACTCCTCTTCAGTTTGTGCTTGTGGGTTTGTATCTGCTTTTCAGAGCGTATAGACAGTGCGTATCTGTTTTGTCAGTGTGTTCTTGTCCGCTCGTTTCTGATATTCAGCTCGCTCTTCACAGGCCTTGCTGTTCTTCAGTGCGTTCTGACCAGCCGACCGTTTTGAAGCCATGTTGCATGTACGTACTCATTGTAGAGTTCATGCTGTGTGGAGGCTTGGTGTTGGGGTTCATTCTTTGACCCAAGCCCAATCCATGAACAGGGTGGGGAGGAGTTCATAAACCAAGAATTGGTTACTCCAGCATGACCAGTTCTCTCATATGCCTTTGCTTCGTGAGATCCAGGAGAATAATCTTGATGATTTCAGGAACTTTCTCAGGATGACGGATTCATTTTTCACCGTCTGTTGGCTTTGCTGACCCCTTATGTTAGCAGGCAGGATACGGAAAGCCATAACTCCGGAGCAGAGGCTAGTTGCCACGTTGCTGTACTTGGCGACTAGGAGAAGCCTGCAGGACCTCAAGTTCTTGACAGGCATCTCCCCCCAGGCTCTGGGGATCAATATCCCGGAGACCTGTTCTGCTATTATTCAGGTCCTGTAGAAGGACTATATTAAGGTAAGTTTTGTCCTTTAACATCACATTCTATTGTATTTAATGTTTGCTAATGTTTTGTATTTCTTTCATCATTCCCTAATTACCATGATTGTAATATGCTGTAAATGTCCCCTTTGTGCCCATGCATGCTGTAATCTTTTAATGCTCCTTTTTTGGCCTACATGCATATTTCCCTTCACTAACCTCCCCAGCATGCTATCCTGAGCCCATATACACCTATAGCCTAGTCACTTAACAATGTATTTTATCAGCTCCATTGTAGTGCTTTACCCCAAACACTCCCTAAAATCTGTACAAATGTTATTGTTGTCCTTAAATTCAGGCAGAGTGCCAGAGGCTTTTTTTGGGGGGCCCAAACTTATCTCGAACCCTACCCCCCTAAAATTTTTACAATGGGCCATCAGAGAGGGGGATTAATCTGATAAGTGGCCCTTATATTTCTGTCTTTAAATACTCCTTAAAATAAATGTTATACTGATGTTGGCCAAGAATGTTTGTGTCTAATCTGCTTGCAATGTTATGTGCAAAAGTACTAATATTATTTTTTCTGTTTTGACTCCACAGTTTCCTTCAACGCCACAGGAATGGTAGACTGTGGCCTCCCATTTTTCCGACCGTTGGGACTTTCCCAACTGTGGAGGGGCTATAGATGGGATGCACTCATGCCACCTCCCCATTTGGGGTCATACTATTTTAACTATAAGGGGTTTCAGAGTATCGTGTTAATGGTGGTGGTGTTGGCACAATATGAGTTCTTCTATGTGGACGTGGGGAAGAATGTCGCATGGAGGAGTCTTTGCCCAGACTGAGTTTTACCAACGGCTCCAGAGTGGTGGCCTGGGATTGCCACCTGATGCGGACAACGTTGATGGACTCCCGTTCTTCTTTCTTGCTGATGAAGAGTTCGGTCTGGGCGAGCAACTGATGAGGCCATTCCCCCAGAGGACCCTCACCCCGGAGAGGAGGGTTTTTAACTACCGGCTGGCCAGAGCCAGAGGAGTCGTGGAGAATGCCTTCGAGATAATGGTCAGCCGGTTCTGCCTGTTTCTGACAGCCATACACATGGCGCAGTATAAACTCAACCACATAATCTTATGCTGCTGCATATTGCACAACTTTTTACATAAAAATTCACAAAATTATCTTGCCTCAGTTGGGCCTGAGGCCGGACTTACTTCCAATCCTCTCACGGGCCTGGATACTGTCCATCCTGGCTTGGCACCCCAAAGCGCCTGTGAAGTTTGGGAGAAATATGTTAATTATTTTACGGGTAGGGGGGCCATTGCAATGCCAGACAATATCTAATTTTTAATAATAAAAAAACAAAGATATGATAAAATCTTGAAATTTCTTTATTGCTTGTGTTTGTTTTTGGCTGTCTCCTAGTGCAGTTGTAGTGCCAAGTGGATTTTCCTTTAGAAAATAAGCCCTATTGTCACTGTAAACACAAAATTACTTACAAAACTGGTATTGAGCATTGAAAGAAGAAGCCACACATTGTTGATTATCAACATTTTTACTCTGTGCACATTCACATGTGCGTTATAAAATTTGTAAGAAAAATAATTTTTATTTTTTCTCAATTTTTTTTTTTAGAAACAGGCATGTTTTAAAACATAACATACACAACTCTGGAACTTACAAAGTTCAACGTATAAAAACTGATGGCAATATCAGACATTATAGTGTTGTAATGGAAATTTGTAAGTTCTGTATATAATTGTATTGTATTTTGTATGTATCGCACACTGCCCTCACTGTGCACACGGCACTAATAATATTTTCAGTAAATGTTTACATTCTTTTGAGTCCTGATTAGAATAAGCCTGCCTATGTAATGCCCCTTGTTACCATAAACGTACAATTGTAATATTAATGTGATACCTACGTAATCATGTGCATAAAAACCTTCAATTGCGTCATAATAAAGCAGAACAGTAATTTGGAAAGATGCTGAGCGTATCTTTTGTGTCTGTTCCCTACTGCAGTAGTTATTATTAATTTGGAACCACTAATCAATATGAGGATAGGAGTTGCCTATCATCCATTTAACCGAGTCAGCATGGCGAGCCAGCCAGGAGGGGATTCCAGGTGACCCTGAGTATCCGAAACGAGGCGCTTGAGACGATCCGGGAATTTCTGATAATCAGCCAGCTGAGGTAAGCCTTTTGCTTACATTTGAGCTATCAGACTTCCTTGATCGGTAAGGCATTTTCGGAACAAAGGGTACCTATTTTACTCCCCTTAATCGAACTGTATTGATTGGTGGTTATATGTTATGTTGTCCCTGTCTACTGTCCATTGGAGTGTTATAGATAAGAAAGGGAAGAATAGTGCTGTTCACAGGTATATGTAGTAAATCTGCTAGATAAAGTAGTTTAGAGGCAAGAGGGTATAGGCATATGTAGAGAAGACTGGCCAGTCATTTTGGGCATTGAATTAAGTAAGGGAATGAAGGGTAAGAGACCCTCAAAAATGCCCAGCGCAAGAGGAGCGCTATATATGAACCAAAGGTGCGGTTCCGCCTATACTGAGCCCCTAGATTAATGGTTAAAGTGGACATGGATCCACAATGGGTAACTGGGTTACCAAAGTCCACAGGGACTAAGAATCATGCAGAGTAAACAGCTAGAGAAACAGCTATGTATGTGAGCAGGATGGATCAAGGGTGACAATTAACACTAGACAGAAAGGGACATTTTCATGTGAAGTTGTGGGATGAATTTGGGATCAGGCACTACAACTATTAGAGTCAGAAACAGAGAAATGAGAGTTAAAAGAAAGTGAGAGAATGATGTGCATGTGTTGTGTACAAATGGGAAAAATGTAAACGATTTTAGAGAGATATTGGTGTATGTGTGTGCGAATGCTGGGACCTTTAGTTCTATCCCTTGTGTGTGTCATGTACGCAGATGTGACCCCCTCCTTTGTGCTCTCATGAACGAATGTGGCTGGGATGAGAGGTCAGTGATAAGCTGGAAGGACACCATGCCAATTCCATTTTTTTAGACAAAACATTTATAACAAAATGTGCCGGGTTAACGAATCTAATGGTAAACAATGTGATCACAATTATTTTGAATCTGTTTTCCAAACATGGTAAAATGAAGGTTACATTTAACCATGTATTACACAAATTGAAAAAGGGAAATTAAGTAAAATTAAGTAATAATGAGTATTCATTTCTAATATGAGTTTAACAATTTTATTAATAATATAGATATATTGAAACTGGTTTAGACAACCTTTGGTTGGAAATGAAATCCAGGTTATTGGGGAAATTTGTAAAAATGGGATTAGTTTAGATTAAGATAACAATTTTGTAATTTTACATTTATACAATAAGCCCTTATTGAGAGAAAAAAAAAGATTAAGATGAGGTTGTTATTTGGAATAAAGCTGCCATAATATTTAACAAAGCCAAGATGGATGGGATACATAAGAAGTTCTTCTACAAAAATGAAATTTTAAGGTTTTTGATAATAACGTGATGTGCGGTCCATGATGTGAGAGTTATAATAAATAAAATTTAAATATAACAGACCCATCACATCAAGTCCACCTGCAGCCAGTTGTTTTATAGTTGTTGATGCTTTCTGGTCCATCATACAGATTGTTGATCCTTTTGTTTTATTTATTTTTATTTTTGAAATCCAAAGCAGAAAGTGTAGATTGTGAAATGATGTGCCCCTTTTCCTTGTAAGTACAGTGGTATAAGCAGAAGAATATTTTGGATTTATGGACATCTCTGCATGACCGTAGGGTATTGTTATCATTTATTATATTATTGCCAGGAAGAAGTTGTCTTTTGAAACATGAAACTGGAGTTCTTACACAAATAGCATGACAGAAAACAAGCCATTGTAATATATTTATGCAAGCTGGACCCAGTAATGAAGGGTTCACCCCGATATATCAGAGCTGTAGCTTTTATGCAAAGGTGCTATTAGACAAAGTTAGATATTGTTTTGGTCAATGGTCCGACATTCTGCGCAGCAAATATACAGTACAGATAACTAAATGTTTGTCTAATGAAAGGTTTAAAATATGAGTTTGTTTATGTACAAATCTAACAATGAAAAATGCGTACGTTTATTCAAAAGAAAGGAAAAGACATATGTGTTAAATTGATAATGGAGGAATAAGCTGCTGTGAGCCCAGTGCGGGACACACTCCCTGAAGACCCAGATATTACATTTTTTGTAGATTTGAGTATGCAGTTTATCACCCAGAAGGATACTCTGTATTCAAAGTCATTGGATCTTTTTCCCCAGCTCAAGAAGCAGAGCTCCATGTTTTAGCAAAGCCTGTGAGCTATAAAAAGAATGTATATTTATATAGATAGTCGAGATTTAGAGAGCTTTTGGTTCCATTTAAAGGGCCAGAAGTTTGTTTTTACTTCGGCAGGTAAACCAACCAAGCATGCCAAGTTAATTTGATCGGCTGTTTTCAGCCTTCCAGGTTCTTGCTCAGGTAGCCATATTAACTTTCACACATGGAAGCAGACCAGGTGACTAAGGATGCTGCATTTACAGCCCCGGACACTTGATGGGTCTGTGCAACTCACAGATTCCAACCTAATTCTGGCCCAGTATAGCTGGGATTAATAATTCAACTTTAAGGACCCCAGAACGAGAAGAACAAGTGGTCCACAGGGGGCAACTTCTTATGAAACAGGACTTTGGAAAAGGTGATCATTTATGTCTGCCAGCTACTCTTTTCCCTCCAGCTTGACACATGGACCGTATCATCAGTCACAAGAAGTTATGGCTGCCTTAGTAAATGAGCGTGGGATAGAGCCAGGGTTCTCCACAGTTGTTTTTATAACATACCACTTCTTGTTTTACCTGTTACCAAAGGTGTTACCAAAAGCTGAACATCCCTTCCAGAGATTACAAAAAGATATAGCCAGATCCCCAAGTTAGGATCTTACGAGTATGCATTTTGTCTGTATGGACATGTTTTGTGGATGTCCAGTGGCAAATGCTACTGCAAAGGCCACAGTAAAAAGTGTTATCAGAAGTAGTTTGTAAGTACAGAGTGCCAGAAAGTACAGAGAGTAATGCCGCGTACACACGGTCGGACTTTTCGTCTACAAAAGTCCGACAGCCTGTCCGACATACTTCCGACGTACCTTTGGTGGACTTGCGGCAGACTTTCTTACGAACGGACTTACACACACACGACCACACAAAAGTACGACAGCCTAGTACGCGGTGACGTACACCAAGTCCGACGAGACTATAAAACGGAAGTTCAATAGCCCGTACGACACCCTTTGGGCTCCTTCTGCTAATCTCGTGTTTATCTCGTGTTAGTAGAAGTTTGGTGAGAGACGATTCGCGCTTGTGAGACTCGTATTTTTCAGTTCGTTTTAACTGTTGTTCAGTCTGTGCTTGTGAGGTTTGTATCTGCTTTTCAGTGCGTTTGGTCAGTTGGCATTGAGAAATCTTTGTTTTATTGCCCGCTCGTTCCTGATTTTCAGGTCGTTCTTCACAGGCCTTGCTGTTCTTCAGTGCGTTCTGTTTAGTGCGTTCTGACCAGCCGACCGTTTTGAAGCCATGTTACCTGTACGTACTCGTCGTAGAGCTCGTGCATTGTATGTGCTTGGTGCTGTAGTTTATTCTTCAGCCCAAGTCCAGTCCATGAACAGAGCGAGGAGGAGTTCATGGACCAAGAATTGGTTGCTTCAGCGTGACCAGTTCTGTCACATGCCTTTGCTCCGTGAGATCCGTGAGAATAATCCTGAGGATTTCAGGAACTTTCTCCGGATGACGGACCCCGTTTTTGACCGTTTGTTGGCTTTGCTGACCCCCTATATCAGCAGGCAGGATACCTGCATGAGGCAAGCCATCACTCCGGAGCAGAGGCTGGTCGCTACCTTGCGGTATTTGGCCACAGGGAGAAGCCTGCAGGACCTTAAGTTCTCGACAGGCATCTCCCCCCAGGCTCTGGGGATCATTATCCCAGAGACCTGTTCTGCCATCATACAGGTCCTGCAGAAGGACTATATTAAGGTAAGATATTTTTCTTTTATTAGCATCACATGTTCTTTTATGTAATCTTTGATAATGTGATGTATTTCTTGCTTCAAACACTACTTACCATCATTGCAATATAGTGTGAATGTCCCCTTTTTATCCTCACACATGCTGGAATTTTTTCCTGTTATTTTTTGTCATGCATGTATATTTTCCTTCAATAACCTTCCCAGCATGAAGTGATGGGAACATATCCACCTAGTCTACTCATTTGGAATGTATTTTGTTTGAGTGTATTTAGTGTGCTGCTAATGAGCAATTATCTAGATTTCACAACCCCCCCACCCCCCCCCACCTAAACTCACTCCAAATAGTGTGCTGCTAATGAGCAATTATCTAGATTTCACAACCCCCCCCCCCACCTAAACTCACTCCAAATAGTGTGCTGCTAATGAGCAATTATCTAGATTTCACAACCCCCCCACCCCCACCCTCGTTAAAATTTGCTGGAATGTTCTGTGGTGTTGATTTGTCTAAAGCAAATATATGTTGCACTTTGCAAAATGCATGTGCACTCTACAAGTGCATTTGTTCCAGTGCTTTAGTAAATGAGCAGAAGCTCTGCTGATTTCCATCATCAAATCATATGCAAGCCTCAAAGTGTTTTCATTAATTGCCCTTGCATGTGATTGTGTACTCCTTGCAACATGAATGCCTTTTTACATTACCTCATTTACTGTAAGCTGGTTAGCAACTGCACCTGCAGAGTGCGACAACTGCAGTCTTGTAGCCTTTTTAGTCCCTAAATTCCTGCGTGTCCTAAAAGTAATTTTTTTTAGGGATTTCACAACCCCCTAAAATGTAATCAATGTTCCATCAGA